>NC_041721.1:14191482-14193982 GCF_900700375.1 Denticeps clupeoides | reverse complement strand
TTCATGGACAAACATCCCCCTGCACCTCAAGTTGACTGTTGTAATATAATAGGTTTGAAATTCATTTAAGTGTTTCACATTTGTATTTTTCAGATTGCTTAAAATTGATTTGAAGACTTTTCACATGCGCGCACACACACACACACACACACACACACACACACACACACACACACACACACACACACAACCCACATCTGAGCTCAGTAATGCTCAACCTGGTTCAAATAAAACCCTTATCACCCAGCTGCCTTTAGTAAGCAGCCCAGTTGTGCACCTTGTCTCTGCAGTGATGTGAGCTGAATTTGTGAAAGGGACACAGTGTGTGTGGGTGTGTGTGTGTGTGTGTGTGTGTGTGTGTGTGGGTGTGTGTGTGTGTGTGGTGACAGGAAGATAAATGGTGGACTCTCTGTGTGAAAAGCCCCTCCTCTCTACTCTCAGTTCTCATTTCTCTTTCTGTCTTCAGGTCTCTTTCTTTTCTTCTGTGTGTCTCTCTCTCTCTTTCTGTCTGTATGTCTGTCTGTCTGTCTGTGTGTCTGTCTCTCTCTGGGTTACCTCAAATAGACCAGTTTTTTTCTTATGAGTCCAGCACATTTTTCATTTCTAATCTTGCTCTTACACACAAACACTGCTGGTCGTCTATCATAAATATATGTTAATGTGACTGAGGAGCTGTCATTTCACCAGCGAAACCCCATCCACACGCTTGAGTTGTACTTTGAATTTTGTTGTTGTTGGATGACAGTATGTCTGTATCTGTGACCTGGGGGTTTTCTGCCAGACCGTTGAGTAGGACATGGACAGCCTTTTTTTGACAATCACTTTTTGGGCTTGGACAGGACAAGGGGTGCAAATTTTATTACATAAAGTGCAGCACTATGCATTAATCATGGAGTAGAGGTCAAAGGTCATCAGGATTGACATAAATAAATAGATAAAACAAGAAAGAAATATGATATTTCCTGATTTTTGTCCAAGTGACGTATTGATGGACAGGGTTTAAATAATTCAGTTTGTGGAGTTAGAATGTGTGAGTGCTCTCATCAGGCTCCTCCCATTTTAATCTCTGTATATAAAAACATAATTAAAGATTGTGTTTTTTGTAATTAAACAACAACAAAAAGCGTAGTTATTTATTCTTCTTCAAGACACGGATAACTTGTCGTATTCCTGCGGCTGCTCCCGTCAGGGATCGCCACAGCGGACCAGCTGGTTGTTTTGTCCGCACAATTGACCTGGCATAAGTTTTTTATGCCGGATGCCCTTCCTGACAAAACCCTCCCCATTTACCTGGCCTTGACTACTTTTAACTTTGTGAGGAGTGTCTTCCTCCCACCTGGTAGACATGAGCAGGACAGCAGGCACAGTCGTGGATCAGCAGTGTGAAAAGCTGCTCCCTGAGGGGCTCCAGTGCTCAGTATGGTGGTGCTGGAGATGCTGTTCCTGATCTGGACAGAATGAGGGCTCTTTGTCAGGAAGTCCAAGATCCCGTTGCAGAGGGAGGTGTTCAGGCCCAGCAGGCTCAGCTTCTCGATCAGGTGCTTGGGCCAGTCCATAGCATCAATGTCTTTGTCTTGCAGGGGCTGCTGACACTCCAGCCACATGAGGTCTAGCATTGTCTTGCAATGCTGAAGGATGATGCAGGCAGCAGAATGTTCTCCACGGCATCTCCAGACTCTGGCAAATTTGTCAATCTTACTGTTTTCTGGCAAATGCCAACCGTGCTACACGGTCTTGGGCTGTAAGCACAACCCCCACCTATGGACCTTGGGCCCTCATACCTATTTCTGACTGTTTGAGCAGACACATGCACATTTGTGGCTTTGCAGGGCTCTGGCCGTGCTCCTCCTGTTCCTCCTTGCACAAAGACAGAGGTAGCAGTCCTGCTGCTGGGTTGTTGCCCTCCTGAGGCCTCCTCCACATCTCCTGATGTATTGGCCTGTCTGCTGGTAGCTCCTCCATGCTCTGGACACGATACTGACGGACACAGCAAACCTTCATGCCACAACTCGCATTGATATGCCATTCTGGATGAGCTGCACAACCTGAGCCACTTAGACTGAGAGGTGGTCTGTGGTCTGTAGTCACCATCTGCAGAACCACACATGTATTGGGGATGTCTTGCTAATTGCCTATAATTTCCACCTGTTGTCTATTTCATTTGCACAACAGCATTTGATACTGATTGTCAATCATTGTTACATCATAAGTGGACAGTTTGATTTCACAGAAGTGTGATTTGACTTGGAGTTACATTGTGTGATTTAAATGTTCCCTTTATTTTTGAGCTGTGTGTGCATGTGTGTGTGTATATAGAACAGTAGATGTAATTGAACAAACATTGTTTGGAAAATGGACAGTTTTATTTGCATTTTAATATGTTTTATTTATTACATTTATTATTTTCTGCATAATTTAAATAACCTCATGTTAAATGTAGACTGGTAGCTAAATATGAGCCATTTCATAATTTATAATATATAATTTATAATCAAACTAG